>NC_092873.1:459990016-460027516 GCF_028372415.1 Notamacropus eugenii | reverse complement strand
AAAAAGGACCTATCTGTACAAAAATATTTATAGCAGCTCTTTTTGTGGTGGCAAAAAAAATGAAAATTGAGGGAATGCCCACCAATTGGAGAATGCCTGAACAAGTTATGCTCCATGATTGTGTTGCAATACCATTGTACTACAAGAAATGACAAGCAAGATGCTTTCAGAAAAATCAGGAAATTTGTATGAATCGATACCAAGTGAAATGAACAGAACCAGGACAACACTGTAAACTGTAACTGCAATATTGTACAATGATCAACTCTGACTGGCTTAGCTGTTCTCAGCAACACAATGGCCCAAGGCAATTCCAAAAGACTTAGGATGAAAAGCATTTTCTACTTCCCAATAATTATACAGTCTGAAGGATACTTTTTTAAAAATTTTCTTTATTATTCTTGGGGGTGTTTTGGTCTGCATTTCCTTTTGCAATGACTAATAAAGACATTTTTCATGACTTCGTATGTATAAATCTGTCAAATTGCTTGCCTTTTCAAGTTGGGGAGGAGGGAGAAAGAATTTTGAACTCAAATTTTAAAAACTGAATGTCAAAAATGCTTAGATGTCATTGAGGAAAAAAAAGACTCGTCCTAAAGATAGTAAATGATTCCACTAGAGGCAACTCTGGCTTCTTGAAGGCCATCCCAGTGGAAAAAAAGCTCCCAGAAGTTCCAATCAAGGGGGACATTTTTCAAAGTATAGGATTTGGCATTGATTTTTCACTGACAGTTGGCCAAAGGAACTTATGAAACTGTCAACAAAGAATCAAATAGGATTGAACTGACCCGAACTGAATTTAATTAGAAGGGCTGTAATCTGGACAATCAAGTATGAATAGACACCCCCAATAAAATCACAGGTCCACTGAGCATTAAAGAAATCAAATTATGACTCAATATAAGGGTCCTATTGAAAGAGGATTTATCAATAATCGAAGGCAAATGAATCTCCCACAAACAGGAGCTACCTGATATGAGTGGTACAGGCCCACCAGACCAAAGAGGCTTAGGGCACCATGGAAAGGAGACTCTGACTATTTCATGCATTGTATATGGTCTCATAATGATAAATTTAGGAGGAAATTAGAAGGAAAGAAATTTAGATGGAGTCTCTATAGGACTCCAAAAATAGGTGATTAATTCTGACCATGCTCAATGAAGAGGGAGGGAAAAGTCAATTCAGTTAAGCCTTCTTTTTTTAGAGGATGCTGTTGGCACAATGGATATAACATTAGGCTCAGTACGGAAGACTCGAGTTCAAATCTAGCCTCAGATATTTACTAGCTCTGGGACCCTATATGCAAGTCATTTAACTTCTGTTTGCCTTCAAAGGTTGTTATGAGGATCAATTAAGATTATATTTGCAAAAAGTACTTAGTACAGTGGCTGGCGTATAGTAGGAGCTTTTTAAATGTTATTCCCTTCCTCTTTAGTTCAATGCAATTCAACATGCATTTATTAAACTCTACACTAGGCTCTTTGGGATATAAAGAAACAGAAATAGTTCTGTCCTTAAAGAGCTCACAGATGAAAACTAAGAATAACAGTAATTAATAATATTCATATAGTGCTTGAAGGTTTGCAAAGGGCTTTACAAATGTTCTATGATTTGATCCTCACAACAACCCTAGGAGCCGGGTACTTTTATTATCTCCATTTAACAGACATAGAAACTGAGGCAGAGGAACAATTTAGTGACTTGTGCTAGTAAGTGTCTAAGGTCGTATTGGAACTCAGGTTTTCATGACTCTAGGTCCAGAACCCTAGCCACTTTAGTCACTTCATTGGCAAAAAATTATTAGTTCTTAGGACAATGAAAACTTGGCAGAAAAATGTCAGAAGTCATTTTACAGAAATTTACAAAAATCTGGAGCTGGAAAAAAATTTGACCATGTAGTTACATTTTTTTTTTCCTCTCTAACAAGTTCTATGCTTCTTCAATTCATGTATATTTGGATCACTCCAGCAGGTGAGGAATAAAAAGCAACTGCATATTAACTCCTCAGGAAGAAAAGATACTCTAAACAACCTAGGTAATGAGTACATGCCATAACTAAAGACATAACGCTTTTTATGAGTCATTGGTTCTTTTATAATCAGAATGATGGATAATCCCTCAGGAGAGAAGTGGATTAAAATCTTGTCTCATTCACTAATACATGTACACACACATATCACAATATTTTATATATATGTATGTATGTAGAGAGAATAACTACATGCATGTGAGTATATATGTATATTTATGTGTGTGCATATATAAAATATATTTTCACATACGTGACTTATTGTTGTAACTGAATGCACAGAACTTGTCCAGGAAATGAGGCAAACTTTAAAAAGGAAGTTGCATTACAACATCGGACAGCGTTGGGGATAATACTTAAGGAGTAGAAACCCACATAAATTGAGAAATGAAATGGAAAAAACAACAGCCTCATACTTGGAAGGAACTGTAAGGTCAATAACTAGTTCCCTACTAAGAAAGACTCAAAATTTACACAATAACACCTGCAAAATGTGAAGAAAACATAAAGCAGATTCAAGGGGAAGGGGCCAAAGAAAGCAAACAAATTTTATGGTCTAGCCTTAATTTATTTCCATCAAAATTTAATTCACTTGATAATACTGCTCAAAGAGAAAAGTTTTGGCATTAAATATGGGCAAGACTTCTCAAAGATATACACTCCCAACAATATATTGAATTTAACAGGTGGTACGCTGGACAGAGCATCAGACCTAGATTCGGGAAGATATGAGTGGAAATCCAACCTAAGACACTCATTAGCGGTGTGACTCCGGGTAACTCACTTAGCCTCTATCTGCCTCAGTTTTTCATCTGTAAGATGGAGATTATAATAGCACCTACCTCCAAGGGCTATTGTGAGGATCATATGAGATAATCCTTATAAAGTGCTTAGCACTAATGCCTGGCACAGTCAGCACTGTGTAAGTGCTAGCTATCATTAAGCATCAATTATCTGCAAGGCACTGTTCTAGGGCTTTGGAATGAGAGGGTTGTTTTTTTTTTTTAAATCAATTAGTAAGTTAAGTACCGACTAGATTCCAGGAACTGTAGTAGGTACTAGAAAAACACAGATTAAAAAAAATGAAATAAGGAGATACATTTTGTCAGGGGAGACAACATAAATACGATCTTAATGTAAACAGAATAAATACAAGGCCGTTGGGGAAGAAGGGTATGAGTAGTCAGGGGAATCGGGAAAGGACTTAGCTGAATCTTCATAATGATATTAATCATTAGATATAATAATTATATGGTACTTCCAGTTTTATGAAAACCCTTTACATATATTGCTTAATTTACTCCTCACAGCTATCATGTGAGGTTGCTGTTATTATTATCTTCATTTTGTAGATAAGGAAACTGAGGTTAATATAGGTTGAGTGACTTGCCCAAGGCTGGATTTGAACTCAGGTCCTTTTTTGCAAGTCTGGCACTTGTAAGATGAAGGGGAAGTTAAATTGAGAAGCAGAATCTGGTAGAAAGAGCTAGAACTAGAATCAGGAAACTTGATTTTGAAATGTGACTCTGCAAGTTATTAACTGTATGAACCTGGATAGATCACTGAACCTTTTGAGCCTCAGTTTCTTCATCTGTAAAGGGGGCAGCTGAGTGGCACAGTTGATGGAGTGCCAGGATTGGAGTCAGTAAGACCCCTCTTCCTGAGTTTAAATCTGACCTCAGATACTTACTAGCTGTATGTGATCCTGGGCAAGTCACTTGACTCTATTTGCCTCAATTTTCTTGCCTGTAAACTGAGTTGGAGAAGGAAATGGTAAACCACTCTAGCATTGTTGCCGAGAAAATCCCAAAATGGGGTCGCAAGTCAGAAATGAAAGAATCAGAAAGGACTGAACAACTTGCAACAAAAATGGGAATGGTCATAATATTCTTACTAGAATTTCATAGGATTATTGGAAGGAAGGCACTTTGGAAGCCTAAAAACACCATTTATTACCAGCTTATGGGTTATAGTATGAATTTCATAATATCTTTCTTGATTTCATTGGCATGGAAAAAAAAACAACCTGTCTCTAAGGTAACAATGCAAATGAAAACATACAAACAACCTAAGTGCTATTTCCACTCATGTAGCCACTGACGATTGTGCTAACTTCAGGAATCTGTGATTTCATCATGGGTACTCCCTCCACCAACCCAGGGGGAAGCCCTCTCTACTGCAAGATACCTTGGCAATGCTGAGATGTGGCTGAAAAATTCACCTTGTGGCCAGAGAGGTGATGAGCCATAACTCTGCTAGCATTTAAAAATAACCCAAATAGGCCCCATTCATGCGTAGCCACAAACGGCTGACTGAGAAATATCTAGACCTTCCAACTTCTAATGGCAGTGCTCTTCTTTCAGCATAAATGTCCAAACATCCTGCAATGGTAATGCAGAAAATATTTGAAAATGATGTGGTCTGTGAGGGTTGCCAAATGAAAATTAGCCCAACTCTCTTCCTACTTCATTTTCCTAAGTATCAGTGGTAATAGCTCGTGCTTCGGTACCACTTTCCAGTTTAGAAAGAATTATCTTAACAAGCCCAGGATAATTTTCTAATCTAATACAACAAACATTTATTATGCACCCACTACAGTGTTATATGAAACAAAAACTGAGGTTAAGTTAAATTTCCCTTCGAGAAAAAAGAAATACGGAATAGAAAGTCATACCTCTAGTTTCAGGATTACAGAACCATTTATTATAAATATTTTCTTTTAAAAGTGTCATCCCATTACTCCTAACTGCAGAATATTTATTCTAGGTATATTTTTAAGTTTCAGTTTTATTTTCTTTCTTAGCTTCTTATATGTTAACTTATATTAATGATGCTTGATTAGTTCGACCCAATAAAATCCCTTCTAGAAATGTCAGATAGTAAAATGGTTAAAAAAATAATGGTAATAATTGTTCATGAAAAGAGCATTGAAATGCATTTGAAGAAACTTGGGAAGATTTCTTTGAATTGATGCAGAGTGAAAGAAGCATAACTAAGAAAACAATATATAAAATGCATGAGAATTCAGATCAACACAATGATAAATCTCAACTCCAAAAGTCTAATGATTAAATACTTTTCTCCTCATGATAGGGAAGTAATAAATTTAAAAAATGACCATTAAACATGGTCATCATGTCCATTTGTTTTACTTAACTGTTTTTCTTCTTTGTTATATAGGCACATTTTATTGGGTATAAAATATTGGGAAGTAGCCACAATGTTAAAAAATAAAATCAAAAGATGTATGATTACTAGAAGGATATGGAATTGTGCCAACGTGGAGAACTCTAGTGGAGAAATTCACTACACTAAAATAAATGAAAAGCAAACAGAAGGCTACCATATGATTTGGTAGATAATACATAGAAACTGATAGATTTGCCCATGATTACAAAGCTAGGAATCGTGAAAGGCTGGATTTGAAACCAGGTTTTATAGCTCCAAACCCAACACTCAACCCACTATTTCATATTGTCTCTTTTGTAACTAATCTACTTTGACACCAGTAATTTCTGCATCCTTTCCCTGCCCCACAACTCCCAAGTTGCCCTACCTGTGAATGATTAAAAAAAAAAAAAACCTGAATGACAATAAAACTCAAACCTACCAAACTTTTGATTTGTTGGCAACAAAATAAAAGCCTACAGGAAAAAATTTTTTTTTACTGTAATCTTCAATGGAATGCTTGAAATCACTCCTATTCAAAGCATGAAGATTCACAAAACACAGGTGTATGTATCATCCTACTGAAGGCCAGTGGTGATGTAGCTGCTATTTCTCAGTTGTTTCAACAGTGTCTGACTCTCTGTGACCCCATTTGGGGTTTTCTTAGCAGAGATGCTGGAGTGGTTTGCCATTTCCTTCTCCAGCTCATTTTCCACATGAGGAAACTAAGGCAAACAGGCTTAAGTGACTTGCCCGTCCTCCCACAGCTAGTAAGTGTCTAAGGCCAGATTTGAACTCAGGAAGATGATTCTTCCTGACTCTAGCATCCGCTGAGCCACCTAGCTACCCTAGCTATCATTCTTGGCGATGACGAGTTTTATTTCTTCTGGCAAATTTCCCACAACTCACTTTCTCCCTTTTACACATGCAAGAGAAGAGTCTTTGCTCAAATGCACATGTACTTGCAGGATTAAAACATCCTTGATGAGAATGACTTGTAATTTACAGTTTCTGGAATAACTATTGAAAGATCTGATTTTCAAAGAATAGACAATCTGTCAGGCAAGAACAAAATGTCAGTAAAGTGATGGGTAAACTCCCTCAATGGGAGTAGAGAAGAAAGTGGCCAGAAGCTTTCTGTGTCACTTTGGGGTATTGATTCTCAAAGCCATCTTCATGTGGGTATCCATATAGATACATACCCAGTCTCCCACTAAGGAACAAGAAGCCAAACGGAGTGATCTTAGTGTAACATGGCATCAGAAACTGCACTTGGACACTGGCCACAGTTAATATGTTTTAAGGGCTGAAGCAATTCCAGGGTTCAATGTACCCTGCCTAGTTTTGCAGCTCTGGCAAAATAGATGGGCAAACAGATGACTACTGTATTTGTTACTCTTAACCTCCACTTTTTGGCCTCCACTATATCTCCCTTTCCAGGCACTAAGAAGTGCCTTTGAGCTTTCTCCTTCAAAAAAGTATCAGAGTTATTCTTAAATTTAAAATAGTGTTCTTTTCAAGAGGTGTTAGCCCTTCAAACCTTTTCTCTAAATGTTAAATGAAAATGTGGCATCCAGTAGTAGTTAAGAGAAGGATTTTTGTTGTTGTTTTTGTTTTGCAATATGAGGGGGGCTCTGTGAAATTAAGCAGAAGGCAGTTTCCTAGTCTCCCTAGAGGGAAGATAGAAGTGCCTACTTTGGGGTGCTCTTTGATAGCATTTTAGAATCAAAGGTCCATCAATTTTAAAGCTGGGAGAGACATTAGAAGCCATCTAGCTGAACTCTCACCTGAGGCCCAGAGAGATAAAGTCATGTGTCCAATATCACTCAGGCGGTAAGTGACAGAGATGGAGTTTGAACATGGGTCCCCCTTTGTCCAAATCCAATACTCTTTCTGCTGGCAGTTGGAAATTGATATGTATACATGTGCGCACATACACATACAACCATTTAAAACCTTGAATTCTTCCTCTTTGTAGGACTGAGTCAAAGATAGTTTCCTTTGGTTTCTGTGATCTAGGTATTATAAAATTACACAAGAAAATCTGAAAACTGCTCACATTTTAAAACATTAATAAGGAAACAAAAAGTATGGCTAGAACCAATCAAGGTCTTCTCCATCTTAACTATATCTCAGTGTCAATCTCTTCACATCAATAAATCAACAAGAATTTACTGAGCCCTTATGTGCCAGGCACTGTGGGCAAGTGCTAGAGATACAGAGAAAAATCAAAGGCAACTCTACCCTCAGGGTGCTTATATTCTAATGGGTGAAACAATATATCAGAACATACAAAATAAAGAGTTGTGGGAAGGTAACCCTTAAAAGCAATGGTATTAGCAGCTGGAGAGAGACCAGAAAATGCCTTTTGGAGGAAGTAGAACCTTAGCTGACTTTTAAAGGAAGCTAAAGATTTTGAGAGGTGGTGTTTAGGAGAAAGAGCATTTCAATAATGGTGGGGGGTGTTGTGGGAGAACAAACACAGGACTTGAGGCAAGAAGACCAAAAAGAAGGCAATTATAATAGTCTAGATAAGAAATGCCAAGACCCTTAACTAAAGAGGTAGTTGTGTGAGTGGAGAGAAAGAGATATCTGACAGTAAGAAAATACAAGATATGTGGGATGAGTGAAACAATGAAGTTAAGAATAATACTGAGGTTCTGAACCTAGGTGACTAGAAATATAATGATTCCCTCAACGGTAACAGGAAGTTCAGAAGAAGAGAGGTTTTAAGGAAAAGATAATGAGTTCTGTTTTGGATGTGCCAAGTTTGAGATAGAAGATATCCAGTTAGAAATGACCAACAGGCAATTGATGATGGGGAACAAAGCTCAGGAGAGAGACTAGGGATAGATACGTAGATCTAGGAATCAACTGAATAGTGATGATCATTGCACTCATGGAAATTGATGAACCAATGAGGTAAGAGTATAGAAAGAAAAGAGAAAAAGGCCTATGACAGAATGATAGGGCCCACTCAGAGTTAGTGGGAATGACATGGATGAAAATCCAGCAAAAGAAATTGAGAAGGAGAGAGACATACACATGTACAACATGAGAACCAAGAGAGAACAGTCATGAAAAACCCAGAGAGGAGAGAGTATATAGAAGAGAGTCAGCAGTGTCAAATGTTGCAAGACACCAAGAAGAATGAGACATTAGATTTGTTAATTAACAAATTAGTTTGTTAATTAATAGGGCACTGATGGTTAGAAGTGAGAAGACTAGAGGTACCCCAACATTTGCTCTTCAGTTCACAGAAGAATGGCCTTTACCTCTCTTAAAATAGGACTATGCCTCTGCCCCCAAAAACAATGAGTCTGTTGTTGTAGCCATGTGAAAGTGGAAGTAGATACATAGGTAGATGGACAGATGGATAGATAGCTAGGTGGACAGAAGAATGGACAAATGGGTAGACTGATAGATGATAGATAGATAAAGTCTTTATTAATCACTCAGTCTACGCCTGGCACTGGTGCTAAAAACCGGGAATACAAAAGCAGGAAAACTAGGCAGATTCTACTTTCAAAATAGTAAAAATAAGCAGTAGAAAGATAAAAACTACTAAGGACAATAACAATGGTAGGTCTCTTTCACTGAAGAGGTGTGGTAAAGTGGCAAAAGTGCCGGAATTAGAAGAGCTTACGTCCTGTCCTGAGGCATCACCGTTTATTCATGAGAAATAGTATGACAGGTTATATCAGGCTGTTCTAGTCCTTGCTAGACTATCAAGCCGCTGTCAAGGTTACCCAAAAAAATAGATATTGGGGGTGGGAGTATTTTGTCCCCAGTTTGTTTTATTCAACCACTTATACTATACTTCAAAACTCACTTTGTTATTCTTTGCCCTACCTCTACAAAACCTTCTAAGGGAGTTATGGTAAGAAAGTACTGACCATACTATGTATTCTACCTTTACTGCCTGTAAATATGATTCCCAAGAGATTATAAGCAGTAATGGAAGATATGAAAGTTGTGGGAGTTCTTAATGTGCCTTGGTGGGCCTATTGATCTCAGAAGTGGGAGAGGATCTCCATGGGGGGTTCCAGTTCTTCTCAAGGGAAGAAAGAAGTTCTTCACCGTAGAAGGTTATAGAGACAGCATAAGGGAAGCAACTTCTAAAAATGAGAAGTCCTAGTGATCAACACAAAAACCTACCCAAGATGACAGTCAAATGGCCCAAATGGTCTTTAAGAATACATTCCTTCAGCTAATTTACAATAAAATGTCACATAAAGAAACTTGTAGGGTTTAACAACAACAAAAATCCCTCCAGGCACAGCATAAAATTTCATAAAGGACCAAGAGCTGTCATTTGTTCTCCCCCTCCCATGAAAAAAAATTAACCTTCAGGACAATTTTCCAAGAATAATAAATGCAATAGCAAACAACCAGAGAGAACAGATAAGCTGCTAGGTCTTTCTACCTTCAGTGTAAAGTAAGATCCCAGTTTGAAATCTTCCTTCCTTCTGTGTCTTGGATGGAAGTAGGGAGGGGACACCTTTCAGAGGACACCAAATATTTTGATCTTGGAGTCCCATGAAGCCACTCTTTAGCACAAAATAGAGAAATTCATTGAACTTCCTAGAAACCTTCATTTTTATTACCACTCTGAAGAAATCCTTAAAACACACTGCACTCAACTGAGACTTTATTCCTAGTTATTTTCTTTCATTCATGAGAAATGTTGCTGCCATTTTGAAAAGAATTACATGTGTCTTTTCCCCGTCCACTGATGTCTTTTCCTCTTTTCCTTCTCTAGTTGTTTTCAGTCATATCCAACTCTTTGTGACTCCATTTGGGGTTTTCTTGGCAAAGATACTGGAGTGCTTTGCCATTCCTTCTCCAGCTCATTTTACAGATGAGGAAACTGAATCCAACAGATTTAAGTGAGTTGCCCAGGGCCACACAGCTAATAAATGTATGAGATCAGTTTTGAACTCAAGATGAATCTTCCTGACTCCAGACCAGTCACATAGCTGCCTATTGTGTACTCTTAGTACGTCAATTAATTGAACTTTAAAAAAATTCTTTTAGAGTTTAAAAAAGAGAAAATATATTTAAATCTAGCACTCTAAGACTAGCTCTCCCTCCCCGTACCTCAAAACACACACACACACACACACACACACACACACACACACACACACACGGCAACAGCTACTTTTTGCCACCAAAAACCAACTATCCTTCTGTGGCTTCAATTGCATCATGATCCAAGTGGGTCTGATTTTATAGAGAAAGTGATTTCTCCTAAATCATTAAAGATAATTTTTATCTTTAAGGATACAGAATTAAAATTGGAGTAATATATTCAATTACTGTAAGTACGTTGTTTCACGTTGTTTCTGATTTATATTAGACCAAGATAGATTCAAAAAGATTCCTACACTAACCAACAGATGGAAAACCCATAGGCTTGCTTTGGAAGGGGACAGGAAGAAGAAGGTTACTTAATTTTACAGATGGTTCAGGTTCAGTTTTTGAACAGTTTTTAAACAGTGACCCCCCCTGGGATCACCATGGACACCTGGGTCACTGCAAGTTTAATGCAGCAATAGCATTCCTAAGAAGGGCATTTTCTGGACGTGGATAAAGACTTGAAGTTTAAGTTAATGAAACTAACACCTGTTAATTCTGAACGACACAGGAAAAGCCAGCCATATTATTTTAGCAGTTGGCCACATTTCCTGCTGCCTGGAAATTTTAGAGATGCTAAAGAAAACTAGTGTATCAAGATGAATAATTTAGGAACCACAATGTTTTACTTATAAAAGAGGGCCAAGTATTTTTTATTCACAATCAATGGAGTATTGTATTCTTTCATTCAAATACTCAAACAAGTATTTATTAAGTACATACTAAGTCCAGCATTGTGATAGCCACTACAGAGGATATAAAGGAATATGTCTTATGGTCTGCAACTTCATGAAGGGGACCAATCTGTAGAGCAACTAAGACTTTATTCTCCTTTATTTTAGACATATAAATTTATAAAATTACATGATGATTCTAAATAGCCATAATAATATGAGAGATATCACAAGTCCTACCTATCTATCTATCTTATACGATGCTCTGGACCTTTTCATCTCCCAAGTTTTCAATTCACTGTTCTTTTTTTTTTCTTAAAGAAATAAGGTATACATTTCATAGGGCAAAAATTACAGTTATCCCTTCCACGTTGCAGGGGTTGGGGCACCCCCACATCTGGAAAATCCATGTAAAATGTTTTGGCTCTCCCTTTGTACCAGAGAAGAAGTCTGAATATTATGATATTAAAAGATAAAATATGTTAGTATTATACAATTCTATACACACATTTTATGCATTTGAGTTTCTAAACTTTTTATGTGTCATCTGCTGTGTTGCCTCTGGCTTCCATAAAACTCCCCCCAAATTCTCATTTAATTTCTTACACCAACCTGTGATATATTGAAACAGTGATGGGGAAAGTCCCCACGTGGAAAGGATAACTGATAGAGTTCTCTAGTCAATCTCTATCATAATCAAAGTCTAGAGACAATAAAGTGTTATGTTTATCTATAGGGGGTAAGGAGATTTGTGTCATTGTGGACTGGAATATTCACTTCCATCTTTATACCGAGAAATTTTCAATACCCTAGCAAAATACTAGCCATACCAGTATTAGCCTCGCTAGCTAAAAGGCTTTAAATATGCCATTCAACAAGGGAACATAGCTTTAAGCAGGAAGGGTAATTGAAGATCATATTAATATCAGACAGGATTTATTCAGTTGTCTTAGTTGTGTCTGATTCCTCGTGACCCCATTTGCAGTTTTCCTGGCAAAGACTGGAATGATTTGTCATTTCCTTCTCCATTTTTATAGATGAGGAAACTGAAGTAAACAGGGTAAAGTCACTCGCCCAGGGTCACACAGATAGAGAGTGTCCAAGGCCAGATTTGAACTCAGGTCTTCCTGATGCCAAACCTAGCACTCTATCTGCTGTACCACCAAGCTGCCCTAGGTCATGAGTGACAGAACTCAGATTGTGAACCAAGGTGCTCTGACTCCAAATTCAGTACTCATCCTTCTGTACCATGTCACCTCCCTCTTATAGGGAAATATTCCTTATTAGGATGATCATTTCCAGGAACTCTAAGCAATATGCCAATGCTTTGCTTCCTTAAGTTTGACTGTTATAGGAGAAGATGGCAGTTCTGACATCATTGAGAAGGATGTGTCATTGAAAAAAAAATTAGTACTAGATAAAACTTCCCCTCAGTGAGAAATGTTATCACTTGATCTTATATTTAGGACTCCCACTGCATCCAAAACCCTGGTTTACTTTGTCGCTCTAAGTGGAGAGAAGTGGGGAGTGAAGGGTAGAAGAGGGGATGGAAGTAGGGAGACATTCCAAATGTAAATTACTTCTCTTCATCCTATTGATGTTATAAGTGTCAAGTTGTAAACATACATACTTTTGCTAGAACCTCTTTAAATACCAGCGTGGAAATAATATTATACAAATGGTAGTGAGAAAGTTGAGCTGGCAACAGTAGCAATTCTATACAACTCGTATCTTTGCATATCTAAATCACTCCCAGAACTGAGATTTAAAAGAAAGACATAAAGGAAATTGTCAGAGTCTTTTTTAACATCAGAGCAAACTTCAAGAATTCTTTTTTCCTAAAGCATATATTCAAATATGCAATTCTTGTCCAACACAGTTTTCAGTTTCATCTAAACGCAGTTTTGACTCAATAAAATATTATGGTTAAAACAGATACTAAATGGAGCTGCTGTAGTTATTATGACTATATTTTTAAAACAATACGCAATCTTCCTGAATGATTCAGGAGATGCTACGTGGCTATAACGTTGTTTTCCTGTGGTTCAGCCATTTCATTTGGGTCCAAACTCTTTCTGACCCCACTTGAGGTTTTCTTGGCTAAGATACTGGAGTGGGTTTGCCGTTTCCTTCTCAGGCTTATTTTACAGATGAGACAACTGAGGCAAATAGGTTAAGTGACTTGCTCAGGGTCACATAGCTAGTAAGCATCTGAGACAGTATTTGAAATCAGGAAGGTAAGTCTTTCTGACTTCAGGCCTGGGGCTCTATCCGCTGAACCACCTCGTTGTCCTTCATGAAATAATACACTCTGAATTTGAGCATCATCCAAAAGACAATGGAGAGATGAAGAGTGGGCTTGGGAAGAATGCAACCTATTACAAGGTGAAAACTGAATGCGAAAAATGATAAAATGAATATCAACAGAGGAATACCGAACTGCAAAAAGAAGGTGGATCAGTCACGTGGCGAGAGTGAGCATATAGGTATTCCCCAGTTCTTTTTCATTTGAAATAGATTGATTTTTCACAAAACTTGACCAATGCCAATGAATGATCCAAATACAGAGTTAATAATTAGGACCAACATAAGCTTATGCACAATAAGGTAAATGGAATCAGCAAAAGAGTTCTCACAATGTAATTGGAAAGAAGAAAAATATGTTGAATGCTATGTAATTATAATTATAACCCACACACATAAACACACTACCAACTTCCCCAAAAAAGAGGTGAGAAAATGTTCCTTCCTCTCCTCTTAGCAGTGATGCTAGCTATTTATATAGTGCCTACTATGTGCCAGTGGTTTTCTTTGAAAACAAAGGATGAACAACGACTAGGTACCAGACACTGTGTGAAGTATTCTACAAACATTATCTCACTTTATCCCCACAACAACTCTAGGAGGGAGATGCTATAGTTCTTCCCACTTTACAGTTGAGAAAACGAATGCAAACAGAGGTTAAGTGACTAGCTCAAGGTCATACATCTAGTACGTATCTACAGCTGGATTTGAATTCAGATCTTCCTGACTCCACACCCAGCTCTCTGCACCTAACTGCCTCATGGAAATGCTAGTGTACAATTTAGCACACTGTCACGCTGTTCATTTTTGCTAAACTTTTTTACTCTTTCTCTTCTATTCTTTATTATAAAGTTATACATATATTCAGAAACAAAGGTGATGTTAAAACAAAATATAGCAATAAAATTATTTTTAACTGGAAAAAAGTCAAAAATTAGATGGCACCCTGAACCTTCCCTGAAGACACAAATAAAATATTTGAATGAGTGTTTTCTGCTTGAATATGTAGAACCAAAAGAATAAATCATGTTAAACTAATGTTACGACTACAATGTTAAGATGGTGTCGCTATTCCTGGATTCCTGTCCTTCTGCAGTATTGAGTGTTCTTCCTTTTATGACCCTACATGCACATACACACATGTACATGTGTATTACATACATGCAGACACACATGTGCACATACACATGTGCATGCATATACACATGTGCGTGTATACATGCACACAGGAGTAGGCATACTCCTTGGCTTCTCACTGCCACTCCAAGAACTTCCTTCTGCTACTATAACTCAACAATCTCTCTTCCTTTGAAGTCTACTCTGTCTAGTCAAACCACCCTATCCAGATTCTTGTTGTAGGTTCTAGGACCTATGCCCTCCTGACTCAAGGAGTATATCACCTGACTCCCAATCTTCCTTTCTACCTCAGTCTTGCCCTTATGAATTTTGATTCCCAATTCATCAGCCTCTCTGACTCCATTGATGTGCACCATCATTCCATCTCTATCACCCAAAGGGATGGTCATATCCTTAATCTTAGCACTCCTCACACATCTTCAACCTCCACAATAGATAACTCCGAAATTCTTCTTTCTGATCACACCTGGTTATCTTTCTATCTATCCTTCTCTCCCTTATTCCTCTCAACTCTTTTCTCTGTCAACCCTCACTTTGAAATGCCTACCCTTCCTTGCTCTCCCAGTATATTACTGCTATCCTAGCCTCACTCTCCTCCCTTCAAAATATTGATCCTCTAGTTAACCAGTTCAGTTGTACACAAACTTCTAACCTGGAATTCTTTTCTCCTTGTTCAGTTACTTGTCATGCCTTGCTAAAACTCCAACTCTGGGTTACCCCCAACATAGGAAATCACATACCAGGGCTGACAGAATCCACTAAATTTTATCTTATTTAATCTCTATTGGGACCTCTTGATGCATGGTAATCATTTTGTTTCCCTGAATGTCTTCCTCAACAGCCCCACATCAACTGTTCTGAACCTTTTCTTCTCTCCTTTGGTATCCTCTACCTTCTCTCTCTCTCAACAAAGGACCTTTCTTCCTATTTTATTGGAAAATCAAGGTCATCTGATTTGAGTGTCCTCTCTTCCCCTTATTCATATTTTAATGCCCCTCCAAGCCCTCTCCATTTTCTCCTCCTTTGCTCCAAGTCCAGTCTTTCATGAAGATGTGACCCTTCTCCTTGCTAAGGACAACTTCCATATTTATGTTCTTGTAATGGTAATTTAAGGTTAATGGTGGGTGGGGGGAAGAGTTCAAGATCTTCCCTGCCCATCAATAGGCCTCCAAACCTTTTGTTAATTTCTATTGAGGCCCTGGGTCAGAGGGTCCTGCCCTCAGCCTCTGAAAAGTGTGTAAATACTCTGAGGTGAGGTTTCGATTTGGAGCTTGGTCATTGGAAGTGTTTGTTTGGCCTGAAGAGACCCTGGGCAGCCACTAAGAAGCCCCCTGGCTTTGAAAACCCAGATGTTGGTGCTTCTCTCTCTGGTAAATATGTATGTACGTAACAGTCAGACAATTTTATCTGTCTGTTGATCTGTGACATACGTATTCCTTATGGTCAGACAGATGGAAGCCTTGTCTGTTGATCTTTACTTCTCTGTATTTGCTCTGAAGTTCAGGGTTCTGACTTTTTCCCCCTGAACTAAGTGAATGATATATATGCTTGATTAAAGTGATTTTTGACCCTTCAAAAGTTTCTTCCCTTTTAGAAATGCAGATCTAAGAACCTGTACAGCAGGCCCTCCTGTGTATATTGGGGTCTTTACTGATAGTTCTTGATCCCAGCTCTTCCTGTCCTCCAGGACCTAGTCCTTTCGACCCTTCCACACTCTCTAGACCTCAGTCTTGCCTTATTTGCTTGCTCCTTCCCACTGCCAAAAATGTCCAGTCTCTCCCATCTTTAAAAACAACAACCACCTTCATTTGACCCTGCCATCCCCTCAAGCTATTATTTTGTATCATTTCCTTTTCTCTCAACTAATACTTCAAATTCCTAGATGACGCATACATGCTACATCTACTTTCTTGCCTCCCCCTGACTTCTCAACCCCTTGTCATCTGACTTGTCTCCTGACTGAAATTGCTTTCTTCAAGGTTACAATGATCTCTTGATAGCTAAATTTTATGGTCATTTCTCAGTTCTTATCTTTCTTAACCTCTCTAGCTTTTGACACTTTTGGCTAACCATTCCAATTGGAAATTTTTTCTTGCCAGCCTTCCCTGATACTGTTTTCTCCTGGCCTCCCACCTCTCTGACTGCTTCTTCTAAGTCTCTTTTCCCAGAATCTCTGTCTGGTATTCAGAACCCTTCATAACCTAACCCTCTTCTACCTTTCAAGTCTTCTTATACTTTATTCCCCTCTAGAGTGACACTAGCTGCCTTTCTGGTCCATAAATGAGGCTGTCCATCTCTTGGGTTTAGGCATTTTCTCTTGCTGTTCCCCATGCCTGCAATGTACTCCCTCCTCATCTCTACCTATTGCCTTCCCTGGCTTCTTTTAAGTCCCCACTAAAATCCAACCTCCAGTCCAGGAAACTTCTCCCAACAGCCATTAATTCTAGTGCCTTCCTTCTCTTCAGTATATATTTATCCTGTCTATATCTTGTCTATACAGATATTTTTCTCCCCTAATAGCCCTTTGAAGGCAGGGACTGTCTTTTGCTTCTTTTTGTGTCCCCAGCATTTAACACAGTGCCTGGCACATAGTAGGCACTTAATAAGTGTTTATTGACTGACAAGATCATCATTGATCTCCTACGTCCTAACAAGTTCTGTTCAAGGCAGGACAGTTAGCATGGTATGATGGGAACAACATATTTTGAAGTAGGAGGGCCTGGGTCCACACCCTAGTTCTGTCCTGTGTGACCTCAGGCAAGTCACTTGAACTCTCTGAACCTCAGTTTGCTCATCTGCAAAATAAGGGGGTTGGTCTAGATAGCTTCTAAATTCCTTTCTAGTCTAACTTTATGACTATGATCACTGTGGACCATCAGTCTTCTGTGACCTTCTCCAAACATACTGTGCAAAGTTTCACAGTGCCAAATCATTAAATATAATTTTCATGATAGCAACCCATTGTTACATATCTCATTCTCCTGGAAAAAGTATCCCAATATATGTTATTCCTATAGTCTACCAAAACAATTAATGCTAATTCCCTTCAGAGGTCTGATTTGCCCCAATAAATCTACTCAGAGTTCGCCCATTCCTTTGTCTATATTCAGCTTACAAAATTTAATTCCCACAAGCTTAAGGAAAACTTACTGTACTTTTGGTGTGTTGGGAAGTGGGGAGAGGTTGGGATGCATAACAGAAGAACTCTGCTGATAGATGAAATTGTCTCTTTTTCCAATGAAATTACTGCTGTGTGCCTCTAATATGCTTTGTTTAATATCTAGGCAATACCAAGCACTGCAAGAACAGCCCCCAGTCCCCTGGGTAATTAATGCCCTGTGGTGAATTTACAATAGGACAGTGAATTTGTGATCCTATATGCCAAGATGGATGAGAGTTGCATAGGATGATCAGACATGGATGGGTTGCAATATGCATCATTACAGAAAATAACCACATCATGAGAACTCAGATCCCCTGGCACAGTAGAGTGCTTTTGTCTACAGGGAGCTTTAAAAAAATGCAAAGGATGTGAACTTGAAAAGGTTTCATTCATTCAGAATAAGCCTGTACCAAGAATGGAGATAAATCAGCCTGAAGCTAAAAAAGTAAACAGAGGCTAAGCCTGCTTTCAGTAAATGGGTCACTTTGGGGAAGGCGAATATGCTCTTTCAGTCCAACCAGGTGGCATTTAGTTCCCTGGAAGCAGTCATTAACCACATAATGCCCCACGATGCCTGACTGCTTGAATGATCAGGAAGAGTGAATGCAGTTAATTCCCAGGCAGACAGGCAGGCTCTGGCCACATTGCCTTTTCCCCAGCTATCATTCTTCTGAAATGTAACAAGGTCCATTAAGTCAGGTAAGAAGATGAATGGCCAGAGGTGATTATGCCTGCCTTCTGCCTCCCATAAAAAAGTGCCAGTGAACAATAAAGAGAGCTGATGCCCTGTCAGGGAGATGTTTATGCAAATGAGAACATCACAATTATCTTTCTGCTTGTTCATATGGAAGGCCATCATGAAATGTGAATGGGCAAATACAACTGTCCAACAGCATCAGAGGTAAAGACTAGTTCCACAGCTAAAACTACATTCTCATAATGGAAATTGGACTAAAGGATGTAAACTTGAATCAGCTATAGGAAAAAAAAAAAGTAACAGCAGTGGACAGACATCAGCTTCCAAAGCCTTTCTCCTTTGAAAACAATAATTTCACTAGATGACAGTTATCACATCCTTCCTGATTATGGCACTGGGAGTTTTAAAATCATTTTAATCCTTAGAAGCATAATATATTATTGTATAATATATGTAAACAGCATCTTCCGTCTGCTAATATAAAGACTATCTATGTGATCAAATGCCACCTCCTCCAGAAATCTTTCCCTGATTCCCTCCCTTGGCAAAGAAGGTGATCAGGAAATGGAACCGCATTCTGCATCTCTCATATGAAGTTATCATTGCCTATTTGTACCAGTTCTTACTGTACATGTTTTGTGTCCCTGGTAGAATCTAAGGTCTGTGAGGACAGGGCTGGAGTTTTCTTTACTTTTCGGTCTCCCCTTAGGGCAGTGTGGATTGAGCACAGAAGGCTAGTTTTAGAGTTAGAAGACTAGGGTTCCCATCTTACTACTTCTAGTACCTTCCAGACAATTAAGTGACTACCCCGTCACATGAACCTTCTAAGTCTCAGGCAACCCTGACAGACTATATATTATAGATTGCTTGGGATCAACTTCTGTGAAAGGAGTTCACAAACGACTAGTGCCTAATGATGCTCTGTACGCTAGCAGGGTTGAATAAGTGTTTATTTGAACAAACTTTCTTAGGTAATTAATTCAAATAAGTAGTAAATAATGTCAGATAATGCTGCTCTGTTCTACATTCACACCTCAGTACTTCTATCCCCTGTGGTATACCTTCCTTCTAACTGGAGCAGATCACCCTTCAAAGAAAATGAAAGTATCATGTTGGTGATATTAACTCTTAAACTGCCATTTAAACACACAAAAGGCCAGACTGAATTTCTGTGATGAGGGCTAGTACACTGGAAAGGGAGGGAAAATCCAAGAGGAAGACTCCTTGAAAGAAGACGCCAGAATAAGATTCAGATAAGCTCTTAAATGTGACCATGGTGACTACAGTGGGACACAGGGATAGGAAATGGGCAAAACTAAAGCCCATTATTTGTTTCCTTTTCCCAAGTTCATCTCCGAGGTCTATTATCACTGAAGTAGTAGCCATTAAAAATATTAGGCGTCCATCTGCCTCTCTCCTTCTAAAGAAAATTAAAAGAATAAGAATATAGCAAAAACCACAGCAGACGTAATGATAAATATTTACCAGAGGAAAAACCTAAAGACTCAGAGGTACAAGAAAAAAAAATAAACAAAGTCTCAAGTATCTGGCTAGCATCATTTAGGACACAAGTTCTTTGAATAAGTGAATCTTCCAAATAAGCAAGGATTAACCCTTTTAATCTTCACTTTGGTGAATTTTTTTTCATTCCCAAATTATATTTTTGATGTTTTAACAAAACACCAGAATTTGCTCTAGTTGAAATGGGTTTCATGGAAATATTTCAAAATATTAAATACTTGCCTTGGTGAAGAGTTCTCTAAATGTATAGGCGGAGCCCAACTTAAGTCCCTTTCTTATGGACAGCTCCAATCAGACTGCACCATGAGTTCCCCTTCCTTCCTTACTGAAGTTAAGAATTAGGGAAGAGAAGTTTCCCATTGTCACACCACATCAAAGGCTGCTGCAGCCTGGAACACCCTTACTTGCAACTTGACTCACATCTGTCCCTCCATTTCACTTTCACCCATTTTACTATTTTTGGCAAAGTCTATTGGTGGCAATCTGGATGGAGAAGGAGCAGGGGAGAGAAGAGGGGAAAAAAGGAGACAGAAGAGAGGACAGAAAATTCAGCCTTTTACTGTGAGCTCCAAAATTAGGGGCAGGACTCAATCACCTCTTCTAAGGTTCCTTTCAGCTCAAAATCTGTGATTCATTTGTGATAAAGGAGGGTGACTATAAAGGGGAACTGGGACCTCTGTCTTGGCATCTGTTATGCCAGTGAATTGGATTTTAAGGGAAAGCAGAGCACTCTGGGATAGCCCAAGGCTGGAAGTTTAATACAGAGAGAAAAGAAAGCCCAGAGAATTAAAGGACTTGCAGAATAAAAAGAGGACTGAAGCAGAAAGAAAGATCAGACCTTAAAGAACACCGCCCCAAGTCCCATCACCCTCCTCACCAACAGAGTCCCTGAAGTTCTGCCTCCTTTTCATCCATTTAGCTCTCTAGACCTCAACAGCTTGTGCTTAAGAGCTGGAAGTCTGTAACAGCAAGCAAAGTGGGATTTTTTTGTTTTCTTTTTGGAGTTCAGTTTTCCAGAATCAGGCTAAATTGTGAGCATCTGAAGGCTTAGTCACCTTTGATCCCTGATAGTTCACAACTGTGCTGAGTCATAGTAGGTTTTGTGCCCACTGACTCTGAGCCTATCAGAAGTCAAATCTTTGTTACATATGCTGGGAGGTTGGTATTTTACTTGGGGATTCATTTATGAGAAAGATCTTGTGATTACCTATTCCAGACTCTGAGTGGCCATGTGTTCAGATACTCCAACTGCTCAGATGTAAAGACTCTCTCAATCCAGGGGTACATGTAAAGTACATGCAATATTGCTTTGATTCAGGCAGTTAGAGACCTGTCTGTTGGTCTTTATTTCTCTGCTTATATTTTCTCTGTTGAATGTAATTTTAAAAAAAGATTGTTGACTTCTTAAATGGCTGTCTTTCCTAATAGAGCAGATCTAAGGACCTGTGCTAGCAGCCATCCTAGGTATGCCAGTGTGGTTACTGTTACAAAGTCATACCTACTATCACCTCTTAGTCAGGGGAGTAGGGAGTTGGGGGAGAAGGAAGTCTATCTCATATCAAGAGGGATGACAGCTCTAAAAAACGAAATAGTAACAATGTTCCATAATGGTTTAAATATTGGTGATACTATTTCTCAAACTTGCCTCCTCATGTCACATCATTCAGATGCCTTCTCCCACTCTTTCCTCCTATACCCCTGTCCTACATGAAGAGGTGACCCTTCTTACCAAAGCAAACCAGTTAATGTCCACCCTCAATCCCATTCCACCGTTTCCCCCTAGAAGATGGCCCTTTTGATGATTCCTGACTCTCCCATCTTTAATCTGATCATGCCTACTAGCTGTTTCATGGCTGTCTACAAACACACTCTTAAGGTTGCCTCCCCCATCCTTAAAAAAAAGCCCTCATACCATTCATGGAGTTTTCTTGGCAAAGATGTTGGAGTGTTTTGCCATTTCCTTCTCTGATGAGATAAAATCAATACAGTGAGCAATTCTGAAAGACTTAAGAACTCTAATCAACACAATAAGTGGCATTTATCTAGCACTTCAAAGTTAGCAAAAGGTTTTTCATAATTATCTCATTTTTATCCTCAAACATTTACTAAGTGCCTACTATGTGTCAAGCTCTGGGCTAAGTGCTTTACAAATATTATCTCATTTAATCCTTATAATAACCCTGGGAAATAGGTGCTATTATTATCCTCATTTTATAGTTGAGGAAACTGAGGCAGGCAGAAGTTAAGTACCTTGTCACAGATCATACAGCTAGTAAGTGTCTGAAGCAAGATTTGAACTCAGGACTTCCTGACCCCAGATCTAGCACCATATCTACCCAAATTACCATAACTGCCTTCTATAAGGATCAACCATGATTCTAGCAAACCAATAGGGAAGAATGACAGAGAGGTGATAAGACTAATATATAGTATGAGATACGTATATTTAGACATGGCCAATGTGGGAATTTCTTTTCTCTGACTGTATTTGTTATAATGGTTTTGAATTTCTTTTGTGGAGGGAGGGAGAAATACAGGTATGAAAAAATACTTAATAAAAACTAAAATATAACATTAAAAATAATCTAATTCAAGTCTAAAGAGATAAAATACCATTAGAATTTGGTGGTGTGGGTCATCTATCTTATTGTTTTTTGGCTTAATACTTTCCGACAAGTAGATAAATTCTTAAGATATTTTAAACATAACATTTTGGTAATGATTCATTTCTGTGAAAAGACAAATAACTTCATTTTTTTAAAGCTTTAAAGGAATGATTGCACTGTATAGCCACTATTCATACCAAGATTTTGTATTATACATGAAATTCCATGTATTGAGAAGAAACTCGTTTTTCAAGTTTCCAATTTAAATAATCACTTAGAAAATAGGGAATTACCTTGTAAACAAAATTTCTATGCCTCAAAAAATAAAAAGCTCGAATCCTATTTTCTGCAAGAGTGCCTTTCGTATAAGATTACCTCCCATTTACTTTGTCAATATCCATGTTGTTTCCTTTATTAAAATGTTAGCACCTAGAGGTCAGGGACCATGTTCTTACTTTTCTTTGAATTCCCAGTGAGACCTTAGCATAGTACCTAGGTCATAAACCTTAACAAATGCTTGTTGACTGATTTAAATTAAACAAAATATGTATAAAAGCTTTCTCTATAAATACATTTTTACACAGTAATTTTGTACAAGCATTTTTCAGTGAATGCTGATTTTTTTCTTTGAAAAAAGATCTTATTTTAGGAATAGGCCTATATTCAGACCAATATTATAATCACAAGTTTTCACAATGAGAAAGAAAAAGAAGAGACATCTAAAATTTCACATGGATTCAGAGGAAGGTCTCTAAGAAGCCCATATTTTTACGGTACTAAATTTCCAAAGCAAAACAAAGTTACCAAAACTTAGTAGAAAACCTTCTTCAAAAAAAAAAACTAGTAAAACCAAATTTGTTGTCACATTAAATTGTATTCAGAATATGAGTGAGATTTTTGCTATATTTTAGACACTGGAGTTACTTCTCTAAGCCTCAGTTTCCTCATCTGTAAAATGGGAATAATGATACTTGTACTACCAACACAAGCCCATTTCCTTGTGAGGAAAACATTTTAGTACTATGCATATGTGAAGTATTATTATGAATGAATTTTTTAAGTGTATTAAGCACATATCATGTGCCAAGCATTGTGTTGAGCACGAGAGATACAGTGGAAAACGAAGACAGTCCCTGCTGTCAAGACATTTTCATTTTAATGAGGGGAGACAACACACAGAGAATAATTCATCTGCTAGGTGAATGGTGAATCTCAGCAGTCCTTAGCAGACCGCAGCAGATCAGATGCTAGTATTAGAAGGTCTTAGCAATATATCAGAAAGTAAGACCTAGTGTGGGGCAGGAAGATGATGCAATGGATAGAGTGCTGGGCCTAGAGTCTGGAAGACTCATCTCCCTGGGTTCAAATCTGACCTCAGACTCTAGCTGTGTGACCCTGTGACCCTGGGTAATTCACTGAATCCTGTTTGCCTCAGTTTCATCATCTGTAAAATGAGCTGGAAAAATGAAATAAACATTCCAGTATCTCTGTCAAGAAAATCCCAAATGAGATCCTAAAGTCAGACGCAACTGAAAATGAATGAACACAAAAGCCCATTCAACTTTTGGAGAGCAATGGAGAGTGGATGGTAAGTCTACCATTTTACCGGAGGGATTTGTGGTTGACTTTGCTCTATGGTACGAGCAATCATTTCCCTGGCTCACCACTGTTGGGAAGGGACAACGGGTTAGAATTGAAGTGGAAAGGAAATTCCCTTAGGGTTGGAAATGTGGAGAACAATATTTATAATAACGTCAATAACAATGCTTATGATGATCATGATCATGCTTCATGGTCCAATGAACAGAGAGCATCAGACTGAGGATCAGAGGACCTGGGTTTGAATCTTGACTCTCCACTTAATACCTGTATGATCTTGGGCAAGTTATTTAGCCCCTCTGTGTCTTAGTTTTTTCAACTGTAAAAAGAAGGAATTGTACTATTTGACCTTCTGATAAAGATCTGATACTACGAATAAAAGGAGTCACAGTCCATAGGTTCTGAGAGGGTTGAGCTCTATAAATTAATATGTTCTTTCCAACTTAGAATTCATTTTCCCATTATTAAAAATGACGATTAAGTTCTTAAGATAGTCCACAAAAGTTTACTCAGCAAACGGTGCAGCTCAAAGAGTACCAAGAATAGCCTTGACCCCCTCTGATCCCTGAGGCAGGTTGGGAAGAGGGACTGGGCATCAGGGTTGAGGAAGAATCTGGAGACACAGAAATAGGACTTTCCATGTAGGGTTACTGAGGTCTAGGTAAAGAGTGGAAGAAGAGGTCCCAGAGGGCTCTTTAGATTCTGTGGCAAGGGGCAGCTAGGTGGCACAGTGAATAGAGCACCTAAACTCAGGAGGATCCGAGTTTAAACCTAGCCTCAGACACTTGACACTTACTAGTTGTGTGACCTTGGGAAAGTCACTTTCCACTCAACTGCCTTGCCTTCCCCCCTCCAAAAATAAAAAAGACAAGATTCTGTGGCAGCCTTGGGAGAGGTCTCTGGCAACAGAGGTTGGGGAATTTAGGGGAAATGAATCTTTGGGAATAAAGGTTCCAGGAGTAGCCATTTTCAAGACAGTTAACAGGAGCATGATTCTTTCAGTGACAGAAAGCAGGGAGTGGCAATTTTTACATACAGTGTTTGTCACCTGAAGGGTACTTAAATATCAGATACAAGCAGTATCTTCTGGAAGCTCAGAGCTAAAAAAAAAAAATCTTGCCTCCACATATTTAGTCTTCTTTGTCCACAATTTTCTATTTGTTTAAAAATTATATTATGATTGGAATCTGATATTATGTTAGAAGAAAAGAAGGAAGGAAGGGAAGAATACAGAAGGAAAGAGGCATTTATTAACCAAATATGATCATGATAGATCTTTCAATAACCTTGAGAGGTAAGTGCCATTACAATCCACATTGCTTGAGAAAACTGAGGCAAAGAGAGGCAAAGTGACTTGTCAAGGATCAGACAAGTAGTATATGAGGTAAAATTTTATTTCAGGTCTTCCTGACTCCAAGAATTCTATCCAACATTTTATCCACTGTGCCTCTTAGCTGCCTGAATTAGTGAATTTTGGAGCTATAACTATTCTACTCTAAAATACAAATTAGAGTAATCAGCACTATAAGTTTTTTGTAAACTGAACTAAAACTAAAAAAAAAAATCTTTTAGACAGAATGCATATCCTTTCCTTTTTTTTTTTTTAACAGATGTATGATTTTATCAGGATAGAAAGGTCCTGTGGAAAGATTTTTTTTTTTCTACTAATAAGATCTGCAACTTCTCTGCAACTTGTAATCTTATAACCTCTGGGCACAAAGAAGCTAATGGGTTTGCTCAGGGTCACACAGAGGAAGTATTTGCTTGATGTAAGACATGCAAGTAGGTCTTCCTGTATCAGAAACTAGCTTCCTAGCCACTATATAATACTATCTCTCAATGCTTTTCATCCGATAATGGATTTTTATTTTTTTAACTCTTAACAATCACAAAAATTATATGAAACATTCCATACTTTATGGGTTTCTCATCAGACTCTATGACTTGGATTTGTCATAACTGAAAACAGAGAAGATCAGCATTTCAAGAGTTATCAGGACCCTTAAAGGTCACCCCACCAAATCTAGTCCATACTAACTCTGAAAGTCAATCCACAATGACATGCTCAATGTGTCAACTTCCTGTCACCACAAGGATGATCTAGCTTTTACTAGAATGAGAAAGAATGCCCTTCTGTATGAAGAAGTCCATTAAACCTAACTCAATCTTTTTGTGTCAAAGATCACTTGGACAGTTTGGTGAAGCCTATGGACTCCTTCTTGGAATGATAGTTTTAAAGCATAAAACTGCATGGGATTTGAAGATATCCAAAAAAGGAAAAAGGACCTATTTGTACAAAAATATTTATAGCAGCTCTTTTATAGCTCTGGTGGCTAAGAATCGGAAATCAAAGGGATGCCCATCAATTGGGGAATGGCTAAAGAAGCTGTGGTATATGATTGCAATGGAATATTATTTTGCTATAAGGAACTGCAAGCAGTGCGGTTTCAGAAAAACCTGGAAAGACTTACATGAATTGATGCATAATGAAGCGAACAGAACCAGGAGAACATTGTACACAGTAACAGCACTATTGTTTGATGAAGAACTGTGAATGACTTGACTCATTGTATTGTGGAGAATAGCTAAGACAATCCCAAAAGACTAACAATGAAGCATACTATCCCCCTCCAGAGAAAGAACTCATATTGATTGAAGCATGCTATTTTTCACTTTTTTCTTTTATTCAAGTCTTCTTATACAAAATGACTAACATGGAAATGTTTTACACAATTAATTGCACATGTATAACCTATATCTGATTGTTTATTGCTTCAGGGAGCAGGGAAAGATAAAATTTGGAACTCAAAACTTTAAAGAAAGATGCTTAAAAATTGAAAAAAAATTGAAAATGCATGGGATTAAAAAAGGGAAGCAATTACACAGAAAGTTGTTAAAATATTAATAAACCAAATTCACAAACCTCAGATTAAGAACTCTTATTAAATATGACTTTTTTTAATGAAGAAATACAAAGGGGTGTTTTATAAATGCAATCATTTATCAACATGAAGTTCAATTAATATCAATTCTTATACTAGAGTATACTGGAACTTGATAATACCAAACACAGATTCAGCATTGTCTTCAGTTCAAGCACTTGAAATGTTAACTAGTTAATCCCTAGAACAAATCTGTAGATAAATATTATCACTAGTGTGAAAGGAAATTATTTATTCTGCAAGTCTCTGAAGTATTACCATTAAAGATTATTTTTTTGCATTATAAACTGGATTGGGGGTGGGATTCTTCGGGGCCCAGCTCCTAATTCCATATTCCCACCTCTTTTGACTTCAATAGGCATAAATTGGTGTTATCCCCAACTATCTCTAGGTGATGCACTGTTGATAGAGATATAAACTAATCCAGTCATTCTGGGATGCAATTTGGTTAGTGATATCCCCATTTTACAAAGGAGAAACTAAAGGTAGCACATTGGTAGTCTACAGAGAGCACCAGATCTCAAACTATTCTATAAGCACAAATCATCTAAACTTCTTGGTACTGGTTAAACAATAAAAAGATCGTTGAGTGGATCAGATTAGATACCCATAAAAAGGAAACAAACAAATATACTAGCACAATATTAGTTAAAACCAAAGACTCTAGCTACTGAAATTTTGACAAAAATTGCTGGGAAAATTGGAAAGCAATCAATTTGGTGGAAATTAAATTTAGACCAACATATCATAACCAAGATAAGCACCAAATGGATTCATGACTTAAAGGTAAAAGATCAAATCATATACAAATTAGAGGACCAAAGAAAAAATTTCCTGTTCAATCTATGAATAGGGGAGCAGTTTGTACTGAAAGGACAGAGAGGATCACAGAAGATGAAATGGACATTTTTGATGGCATAAAAAAGCTGCCTAGACAAACCCAATGCAGCTGAAATTAAAAGTAAAAGAGGGAGTTCTGAGGGGGGAGGCTTTGCAGAAAGTTTCTCTGTAAAAGGATATCTAAGGAACTGATTAAAGTATATAAGAATAAGAGCCATTCTCCAATTGATAAATGGTTAAAGAATATGAACAAGTAGTTTTCAAGGAAAGAAAAATTTTCTAAATCACTAATAATGAAAGAAAGGAAAGTTAAGACAACTCTGAGCTTCTTCCTCATACTCATCAGATTAACAAAATTAATAAAAAATGAAAATGTTGGTGAGAGAAACTTCAGGAAAAGACACATTGATGCACTGTTGGTGAAGCTGTGAACTGACCCAGTTGTTCTGGGATGAAATTTAGAACTAAGCCCCCCAAATTACTAAAATATGAGTACCCTTTGACCCAGTAAATCCCATTAAGAGGCCGAAACCCCAAAAAGATCAAACAGAGAGAAAGAGGTTCATATGTACAGAAAAACTTATAGTTTCTCCTTTTGTAGTAGCAAAGAATTGGAAACCAAAGGAGGTGCCTATCAATCGGGGAATGGCTGAACAATTATGGTATAAGAAAGGAATTGGATACTATTATTTAGAAATCATGAAAGGCACAGTTTCAGATGAATCTGAGAAGCCTTTCATGAACTGAACAAGAGTAAAATGAGCCATAATTATATAACAATAATACAAAAGCAAACTACTTCGAAAGACTTAGAACTTTAATCAACAACTGATGAACCACAGTTCCAGAGATGATCAGCTATGATTCCAGAGAACCCACGATAAAGTGTGCTACCCAAATCCTAACAGATGATGGCCTCAAAATATGCAGGAAAAAACCCCCATACATTTTTGTTCACGGCCAATATGGGCATTTGTTTCACTTCATGACATATTTGTCACAAGTGCTTGAGTTTTCTTTCTTTCTTTCATTTTCAATTCGTGGGGGAAGTTGAGAGAGAGAGGAAGGCTAGAGATAGGATTCCCACCACTCACACACACACATATACACATATCAGAATTTGAGAAAAGAACAGAAGGAAGGCCATAAGGAATCACAGCTTTGGAAATTACTTGTTGAATTTATTATATGCTTTAAAAGAAAAGCAAGCTCCACAAAACAGAGATTCACAGTTTCCTGTGTAAGCCTCTCCTTCTGTTCCACATCGGATATAAAAATGTTCATTTTATTGGTGTTTGTTAATTTCCAAATAAAAAGACTACAGAGAGTGCGGCCTCAGAATTTTGGCAACAACTCAGTTAATTTCTTATTTAAAGAGTTAGAATCATAAAGCAGACATCTATCAAGGAATGATCAGAATATTTCAATTTCCCCCAAAAGAAATATTTTTTACTTAAGATGAAAAGTGTAAGAGGTAGCCTAGCGTAGTGCATAGAAAACTAGACCTAGATTCAGAAAGACCTAGGTGTGAATCCTGCATCAGACACTGGTATAATCCTGGGTAAGTCTTTTAACCTCTCTCTTACTCAGTTTCCTCATTTCCATGCCCTCTTATGGAATAAAATATTCCTAACAGTCTTTGTAAAAGAAAAGGATAGGACAGAAAAATGAATACCCAACCATTAGAGAATAGCTAAAGAAAACTGGAATTTGAAGGGATTGGAATATTATTGTACAGTAAGAAATCAATGACTGAATCACAAGCATTTATTAAGTATGTCCTACATAGAAAGCACTGCACTAAGTATTGGTAAAAATACAATTCTTTTGGGGAAAATAACCTATACGTATGTAATGGAGAAAGAGAAGGGAATAAACATTTCTTCTACCACATGCCAGGCATTGTTCTAAGCACTTTCTTACAAATATTATCTCATTGGATCCCCACAACAATTCTGGGAGGTAGGTGCTTTTATTACCCTCATTTTATAATTGAAGAAACTGAGGCAAACAAAGGTTAAGTGACTTGCTCAGCCAGGCTCACACAGCTAGTAAGTGTCTGAGACTAGATTTGAACTCAGGTCTTCCTAACTATAGACCCAGCACTGTATCTACTGGGCCAGGATTTGAACTCAGGTCTTCTAACTATAGACCCAGCACTGTATCTACTAGGCCAGGATTTGAACTCAGGTCTTCCTAACTATAGACCCAGCACTGTATCTACTGGGCCAGGATTTGAACTCAGGTCTTCTAACTATAGACCCAGCACTGTATCTACTAGGCCAGGATTTGAACTCAGGTCTTCCTAACTATAGACCCAGCACTGTATCTACTGGGCCAGCTAGCTGCCTCTATAAAAACATATGCAGCACAAATATAAAAGATGACCATAGCTAGCATTTCTATAATGCTTTAAAGTTTACAAGTAGCTTTGCAAATATTATTTCATATGTCTTCATAATCACCCTGAGGGTTGGTGTTATTATTAACCTCATTTTACAGATAAGGAAACTGAGGCTATCAGAAGTTAAGTAATTTGTCCAAAGACAGTAAAAATATATTTACTGAGCATGTACTCTATTGCAGGGACACAAAGATGGGTATATAGACTAGTCTCTGTCCTCAAGGAGCTAACAGTCTCTTAAGGGAGCTAGAAAAGAATAAAATACAAAATGTGATAAATGCCATTTTTAAAAAGTACACAGTTGCATCTGAGTTTTAAAGGACAGAAAAATTCCACTAAGGAATAACTTACTAGAGTGTACAGGGTGCTTTTTTTCAAAGCAGGCTTAAAGTGACTAAACTGTCTCATCTATCTATCACCACTGTCAAAATCCTAGCAAATCGGATTTATTATCCTTCCAGACTTCTGAGGCAGATAAAATATAATTTAGCAAGTACAGAAGAGATTTAGAACATTTAAGATTCTGTTACATTCTCTATGAGACATTTTTATAAACTCCCTCAGCCAGCAGCTATGAATTTTTAGCTCACAGCTAATAACTGTTTATATCTTTGGGTCTCCTGCTTTTTATAACATTCTCATTTGTTTACTTTCATTATAAACTACATATTTGAATTGATCTTCACCTATTTAATCATTTTAATTGAGATCAATTTTCGTACAGTTTCACCTTTTTATAAAGACTTGGCCCTTCTGTCACACTTGCTAATAAAGTCTGGTATTTGATTCTAACTCTAAACTTATGTCTACATTACCACCCATATACTCATGTTTGAGCAGTCATTACTACTTGGTTGTATCCACATTATGCTTCCACATATGTTATTTGTGTGTGGGTTTCACCATTTCTAGGATGTATTTCTATTTGTGGTAATCAGCTTCAAAGAAGTAGACTCTATAAGGTAGAAATTAGGGCTGAAGTATCCTGGATATTTTCTTATTAAGGACCCCAAAATTTTCACTTACCTTTTTTTACTGACTTCCTCCAAAGTCTCAAGGGTAGGCCAGTAACACTTTCAGCCCATCTCTAGATGAGAGGTTTGTTTGACATGGATCCCTTTGGCAGCCTAGCAAAGCCTATGGTACCCTTTGAATATGGAAACTTTTTTAAATGAATTAAAAAATATATAAGATTACAAAGTAAATCAGTTATATTGAAATAAAAATGTCATTTTTTTCCCCATCCAAGTTCATAGATCCCTCGAAAACTATCTCTGGACCCCAGGGTAAGAACCCTTGATACTAAATGAACTAGAAATTCACCTTTGGCAGCAAGCTGGCTGTGGCCCTTAGTGGTTTCTTTTTAGAAATGATGGCAAATTTCTGCCATTTCTGATCATGTGATATTTGGGGTATTACAGACCCAAAGCACTGTTGACCATATCACTCATGATAACACCATTTTTTCATTTTTCCAGGATCTTACTGTTCTTCTGCCACTATAGTCTCCTTGAAGAAAGAAAAGGAAAGTTCTATCTGGTCCTGACCCTTAACATCACACCTTTCCATTATGGTCATTTTCCCAGTTCCAATTCTGATTAATGCGGCAAAGCAAAGTTCTAGAAACAAGGATAAATGAGAAAAGGGATTCTCATTAAGTGAATGGATTGAATAATAACTAGTCACTTAACAAATAGTAACTCTTGCAAACTGATCCAACTATTCTGGAGAGCAATTTGGAACTATGCCCAAAGGGCTATAAAACTATCCATACCTTTTGATCCAGGAATACCACTACAAGATCTGTATCCCAAAGAGATCATAAAAAATGGAAAAGGACCCACATGAATAAAAATATTTATAGCAGCTCTTTTTGTAGTGGCCAAGAACTGGAAATTGAGTGGATGCCCATTAATTGGGGAATGGTTGAACAAGGGGTATTATGAATATAATGGAATACTCTTGTGCTATAAGAAGTGATGAGCAGGTAGATTCCAGAAAAACTTAGAAAGACTTACATGAACTGATGCTGAGTGAAGTGAGCAGAATTAGGAGAACATTGTACAAAATAACAGCAACATTATATGATGATCAGCTTTGATATTCTTAGCTCTTCTCAGCAATACAATGATCCAAGACAATTCCAAAAGACTCATGATGGAAAAGGCTATCCACATCCAGAGAAAGAACTATGGAGTTTGAATGCAGATCAAAGTATACTATTTTCTCCTTTTTTCTTTCTTGTGGTTTTTCCCTTTTGATCTGATTCTTCTTTCACAACATGACTAATGTGAAAATATGTTTAATATAATTGTACATGTATAGCCTACATCAGATTGCTTGCTGTTTGGGGGAAGAGGGAAGAAAGTAAGGGAGGAAAAAAAATTAGAACTCAAAATTATATAAAAGTGAATGTTGAAAAATAAAATAAAATCGTTATCCTCAAAAAAATAGTAACTTATTTACATAAGAACATTTCTAGACTAGGATATATATCCATCTAAGGCAACCTTGTCCCTCTATTCCAGGAAGGGATTAAACTAGGCTCTACTCCATCGGAAGTAACCTCTTCCACTGAGCTAGAGGCACTGAAATCCTCCAATTCAATTTGGATTCTCTTTCTAAATCTCTGAGAGGAACCCAACTGATTCCTTGAGGAGAGTGGTCAAAAGGAACATAATAGTGCCTTGGTTGCTCCTATGAAATCTTATACCCAAAGCTGCATTTTATGATACCATTTTCTTATTCTAGATTCTTAAATATGTCGTCTGAAATTGTCTTGGGGCAGGTAGAGTCACATCAGAGTATGAAGAGCTAGACCAGTTTTAACATCTTTCTCGAAACTTGAAATGGCTTAGATATAGATTAATGTTAACTTGAACTGTTTCTTGCAGATTGGTGTCTTAAAAGACTACATGGTAGTATTAAGTCTTTTCAACACTACCAGTGTGATCCTGAGCAAATTATTTAACATCATTTGGCCTCAGTTTCCTCATCTCTAAAATGAAGGAGCCAAACTAAATTACCTAAATCTATGATCTTGTGAATATGCTTGGCAGGGACCTCTTTGGCTTGATAAAGAGGACTTTAAATTTGAATTTGAAGGAGAAGGGGGAAAATGCCCAGATAAGGTTGTATAATCAGAGACTATGAAACCAACAGGTATGGTAAAGAAAGGAGGAGTACCAAATGGCTGCTTCTTATGAGATGAAAAGGGAAGCCTTTCTGAGGATGTCTTCACTCAAAAGAGAAGAAATTCTAAATTTAATTTGGACTAACAAGGAGAAACTGGGTGGTGATGCAGAAGTGATACTAATCTTAAGAGAAAGTGACTGTGCTGTTGTAGAGAGTTTAATAGCAAAGATAGGGAATGCTGACTACAGCAGACATGTCACATAGGACATGTTTGTTTCAGGAAACATCCCAGAAATTTAAGAGAAAAGATGGAATTTTATTTATGCCTAGAAACTCTACAGGGAAAGTAGCTTAGGACGGATGGGAGATGTTAAAGAATGAAATTCATACCATGTAATCAGGAAAAAATTCCAGTGAAAAAGAAAAGGGAAAGATATCTAAAGAAACCAATGTGACAAAGGAGAAAATTCTCTCATGTGTTCAGATTTTCAAAGGATATTTTAGTTCAGTTCCATTTAATCAAGATTCATCAAGTGTGTTCCACCCTACTACAGTCCTGATACTGTGCCATATCTGAGAGGCAGCAGAGTGTGGTAGAAAGAGTATTAGATTCAACAGCTTGGTTTTAAATGAGTCCTGGAATCAAATCTTGGTTCTTCATTTTGTTACCTAGTGTGCCATTGGGCTAATCATTTAATTTCCCTGGAGCTCAGTTTCTTTTTCTGTAAAATGGGGGAACAGGACTAGATAATCTCAAGGGAACATTGCAGATCTAAATCTGTGTTCCTATGATCTGGGGAGTGTTTCTAGTTTCTTAAAGGTGCTGCTAGCAGAACACAAGCCCTGTCAAGGCTTAGACGGTGTCTCCAACAAACTGTCATCTGAGAAAAAGCTGAGCTAAGACTAGAGAGGCTTACCACCAGAAGTTTAGCTACCAGTTACAACAGAGTTGAATTGCATTCAGGGGATTAATTTTATAGTTACTATGTAAACCAAAAAAATTATACATAATCAAAATTACCTTCCCTTTCAAATCCCTTAAATCTCCTCTATGGTACAGTATGCACAGTATTATAGGCAAAATAAAGCAACAAGCCAGATCTGTATTTGGGGTGATATGAGAAGATTTCTGAGTTGCAATTTGGCCTTAGACACTTATCAGGTATGTGACCCTGGGCAAGTCACTTAACCCTGTTTGCCTCAGTTTCTTCATCTGTAAAATGAGTTGGAGAAGGAAATGAGAAACTACTCCAGTATCTTTGCCATGAAAGCTCCAAATGGGGTTACAAAATCAGACACAACTGAAATGACTAAACAACAAGACAAAGTTGCATAGTAAAAAGTGGCATTCGCTTTTAACTATAGTGTCAAAAAGACAAAAACCCTTGAGGTTTCACTGAGACAAGAGGACTTAGTAAACTATGTCTGAAGGACTAAAAAAATCATTGTTGTTCTCTGTCCACTGTACCACCTAGCTGCCCAAAAGAGTCTAACAATGTTAATAATAGAGTTCACAAAAAAAAAAAAAATGAAGTAGTGGTAAAAGGAGTATACCTAAATATGTCCAAGGAATTTATGTTTCCATTTCAGATGAATTGCACCGAAGAGCTCCGAGAGAACTGACATATGGGTTCAGGTAACAAAGCAGTCTTGGTAACCTTTGAAAAATTATGAGGACTGGAAGTATAATGGATGGTGGAGGTCTGCTGCTTGTACAGACCCCATCAGTTTGTTCAGCTAATGGAATCTCTCTGTATGGATGCTAAGGAGTTTGCTTCTAGGAGAATGATGACATGTAAATGCCTTGTAGAAACTATGTAGTACGTATGGACATTTCTATAATTGGTTTTGATTGGCTAACGATGTGTTTGGGAGGAGCCCTTTGCAATTGGCTAAGTAACTACAACCATGGACATCTTCAAATAGCTGCCAAGTCAGCTTTGGCTGCATCTGTTGGCTTTAGCCAGTGACTCCTTTAGCCCATGGTATGCACTGATACATAATGCAGTAAGGAGAAAGACCCTAGGACATTCTTCCACTCTGAGGCCATATGGCTCATGAGAAATGGGCCTCAGCCCCTGGCCTTTTCATTTGTTCTTTTCTATTCTAGATGAAGGGAGTAGAGTCTCTAATCTTAGGAATTTCAAAAGTCAGGAGAGTAAGCCATAGGAATTGGGGAGTAGGAACCCAGAACAGGTTCTGGAGCCAATGTAGCATTGATACCCCAAGGAGCTATCTTCAGGAGTGATCTTCAGGACCCTAACCCAGTAGAAGAACTCACTTAGCAGTCATGTCACATCTGGACACAAACTTGGTGGGACCAATGCTATGTAGGAACTGAGCCAGTTTTGAGCCTACTTTCCTAGAAATTGAGGCAATATGGGGAGAATATGCTCCAGAGGTATTGGGGGAAAACATTTTTATGCTTGTTCTTGTTTTAATATCTTTGTAATAAATATCACTTTGTAAAACCTACTCAGTGTTAAGTGCTTATAAGGAACTGGAGTATTTGTTACTGGTCCCCTAAAAATGGATGGAAAAAAACTGGTTGGCTTGAGCCAGAGGTAGTAGAGGAGAGATACTCCAATCCCTCAAAGTGCTCCCCTGAAATTCTGAGAAGAGATAAAGGACATCTGGAGAGAGCACCAGAGCATATGTGTTAGAGAGGAATACCAGATGACTGAAGACAAGAGATGATATATCTTAATTTCAACCAAGTATTTCAACAGGTCTCTCGATAGCCCTCAGACAGGAGATAGTGAACTACTGATGTTAAACGGTAATTGTCCAAAGGAGCACCACAGGGCTCTGTTCATAGAGTTGCCCTGGTCAACATTTTTATCAGCTTGTACACAGGCTGCAAAGCTGGAATGAACAGGCAATACAACAAGCAAATGAATCAAAATTCCTCAACCTACTGAAATAATTGGGAGTTTTATTTGACTGCAAGTACAGAACAAGATAATGCTGAGCTGCTGCTAAGAAAACTACAATTTTAGATTATATTAATAATAATACAGGGAGAAGATGTCCTTGAAAGGACTGCCATTGTTTAGCTCAATACACACTGCTTATCTTCACCCTAAACCCATCACTACATGCTAAGCAAAAGGCCTGTCACATAGTAGGTGCAATAAAAATGCTTATTCCCCTCCCTGCCTTCTAAAGACTTCCCTGTTTCTGTTGAAGTTACCATAATTCTTGCAGTCATTCAGATTTACAGCCTTAGAGTTACATTTACATCTTCAGTTTCTTTCTCCCTCTATATATCCAACTTGTTGCCACATCGTGTCAATTCTATTTCTCCCGCACAGTTTACATATATTCCCTTCTACACACCCATGTGGCTACAATCCTAATTCAAGCCATTTCCTCTTATTTGAACTATTGTAATAGTGACCTAATTAATTTCATGATTCTCTCCTCTCTCCAATTCAATATTCCACAAAATTGACAAAAATGATTTTCCTAAAGCACAGCTCTGACCATGTCAACTACCCTGCTCTAAAATGTTCAGTGGCTCACTATTGTCTATTGAATAGGATACATATTTCTCATCCTGGCATTTAAAATCTTTCACAATCTTGCTTCAGTTTTCTTTTCCAGTTTTCTTTTACATGTCTCCTTTTGGTGCATTCTTCATTCCAGACAAATTGATCTATTTGCTATTCTCTGATCTATTTGGCATCCTTTTTCCCACCTCTGTTTTTGCATATCTGATTCCTCTTAGAATCCTTACATTTCTTCATGACAACTCAGGCATTATCATCTTTGTGATGCCTTTATTGATCTTTACAGCTGCTGGTGCCCTTCCCCAAAAAACAACTTTGAGTATACATGTATGTACGTTACATATATTTTGTATGTATGTATATACATACATTTATATAATGTACACATGTAAATACTTATATTCATGTGACAGAATACATGTTCCTTGAGAGCAAGGACTTTTCATTGTTGTCTTTGTCATTTTTGTATCCCTCCTCCCCAAGCTAAGATGTTTCTATAGTTGTCACTTAATAAATGCTGGTTGATTGACTGTGCTCCCTCCATCCTCAAAGTATATTCTATTTATTTATCTCTTTAAATGTTGAACCCCAGTAGATCAGATGTTTAAAGTTAAGGGACTATTTTTTGTT